>NC_070590.1:11251747-11253858 GCF_027409825.1 Scomber japonicus | reverse complement strand
AAGTGTGTGGTGTGTGTGTGTGTGTGTGTGTGTGTGTGTGTGTGTGTCTACAGAGATATTAACCTATTAGACAATGTAAACAATATTTATCCTTTCAAATCCTTGAAACATAAAAGATAATTCAAATCTTTTTTGTATTTCCATCTCTATTATTTATAACCATTTTCTTCTGGCCTCATTAAGACTGTGAAGGATTTGTTCATTTTTCACGTGTGGAAATTTGTCAGTTTTCATTTTGTTTATTTCTATTTTGAAAACTCAGTTTCTCATCGCCAGTAAAACTGCTCATGCAAGCAATTTCTCTTGCTAGTCAAAGATTCAAGATGTGCTGTTTTACTTGACAACACAAGATTTGATTTATGTTCTGTATATTGTTTATCTGAAGCACTTCTTTCATGATATTGGATCTAAAAAAGGACTTTCTTATATCTAACTGCACAATATTGCTTTTAAGCACATCCCGTTACCAGCCGAGCCATTTTTTCCCTCTCATATGACCTTCTAAAATGAAGTAAGCATTTTTTCTGTTATTCAAACTTGACTAACTGAGTTTAATGGATTTTCTAATTTTCTGCAACACAGTGACTCTTTCCCTCTCCAGTCCTTGAATGATTGAGGGAGAAAAAAAGAAAGAGAAACAGCAAAGACTGAGGGGATGCCTTCAACACTGAACCTGAAAGTCCAATCAAGAGAAGCTCACACAACATCTCTTCAAATGAGGGAGGTGTAAAATATTTATCACAGTGCTATTCTGTCGTTTTATTTTCAGCTCTTCAATAGCTTTTGAGTAAAAGAAAATGTAGCTTTACTATTAAATCTTTCTGCTCAATACAGCTGTCTACACAGGCAACGGATCAGCTCCCCTTTCACTCTGGCTATACGCCCCCAACTGCAACCTGAAGTGTATTTTCTACCATTTTACACATGTAACTACTGCGATTGTGTGTTGTACTCTCTGAGCGCAGCCAATTCTTGGGTGACCTACACTCACTACTGTGACTGAACGCATCCTGTGTAGACAGAGAGTTAGGACTGAAGCTGCTGTTTTCACTACACAGCCTGTGTAAACATTGTGTTACTTGTGTTCAATCTGCACGAGTCATCTGGTTTTCTTGAGGCAGGAAAAAAAATGGATACACAACATTTGACCAAATCTCACATGACTGGATAATTTGCCTGTCTCCTGATGAGAATGCATGGATATTGTGTGCGTGTACGTGTGTACGTGTGTGTGTGTGTGTGTGTGTGTGTGTGTGTGTGTGTGTGTGTGTGGCCTCCCAGTATGACATGTCTGTCTAACAGGCATTACCAGGCAGTCTGAGCATTTTCATTAGTTCCTCGAACGCCAAACAAACCACATGGGTATGTGAAGCAGCTGCGGCAGTACTACAGATCCACAACACCCTACTGGGACAAGCAAGCAAGAAAGCAATAGAGAGAGACAGAGAGACAGAGAGAGAGAGAGAGAGAAAGAGAAAGAAAGAGAAAGAGAGAGAAAGAGTGAGAGAGAGCAAGCCCAGACTAATCTACAGTATGTGAGTGAATATAAGTGGGTCGAAGTGCATGCCTGCACACATCTGCCTACCAGCTTGCTTCTGTGTGTGTGTGTGTGTGTGTGTGTGTGTGTGTGTGTGTGTGTGTGTGTGTGTGTGTGTGTGTGTTTCAGTGCCTGCATGAGCATCCCCACTTTCTTCCCATAGTGGTCTGTCATATGCTACTTTTGGAGACAAATTTCAGACTTAAGACCAATTAAATCGGACATGGCTTATCCAACTGGGGACAAAAGCCATGTGCCTATTGGGAAACAGTTCATTTTTGGGTCAGTGCTTAAGGTTAGGCAAGTAGTGGTGATGGTTAAGATAAGTCTTCAGGAAATTAATTAATGTAGGCCTATGCAATGTCCCCAAAAGTGACCATGATCTGAAATGTGTGTGTGTGTGTGTTTGTGTGAGAATGAGAGTTGAAGGCAGAGGCTCAGTTTCCGTGCATGTACATTTCTGTCTGTAGCTGTGCATGTTAACAAAAATATGTTTTAAGTATGATTTCAAAAAATGTAAATGAATGTAAGACAGCTCTGTAACTCAAAGCCATTTTTTTCAAAACTGCTTCAA
>NC_070590.1:11206747-11246747 GCF_027409825.1 Scomber japonicus | reverse complement strand
CTTTGTCCTCTTGACTGTTTTAGTGACAGACAGCTGGGAGTCACCCAGCCTCCATGATGGATGACAGACAAACAGATGGAAAAGGGGCATTATAAAAAAAAGATACAACATCCAAGTAGACAGGCAGAAAGTCAGTCAGGTAGAGAAGGGGATGAATAGTCGCTGTTAACAAATCACTCAAATTTTTACACTAAATTTAAAACGAATTCTGAATATTTCCCTTAATTTTCATTGAGTCAAAAAAAAAAAAAAATCTAGTAGAAAATGGAAAAGCAGAGTCCTTAAAAACCTGATTAGATTTAAGTAACTTGTTTATCTTCTGCAGAGTCTGTTAATGTCTGCTGCAGTTCATGCAAAGACAAAAACAAAGAAATGCACTTGGCTGTATTATAATGGAGCCTCTAATGAAGAGTTATGTTTGTGAGTGACAGGAGAAATGTCATTTCTGGCTGCTCTTGGTGGACAGAGAGTGTTGTGCAATGAGCCCGGAGCGGCCAAGGAAACTCTGTCAGTAATTATTCAAAAAGTGCATTTCTTTTTCCATTTATCACATGATTTATTTATCGCTGGAAAGATTTTCCACATCAATCATTTGTAATAACCGAGGACATGTGATTGAATTTTGCCATTTCCACTCAGCTTTCCAAATATGATAAATCATAATTTGCAAATGAAAATATTGAGTGGATGCCCAACTCTTACAGGGGAGGGAATGAAACTGTAAATTTCCAACAGACAGAAAGAAAATCCCCCTCAGCAAGCAATTAATTCATATGTCATCGCCATCATCCATTGTTTTCAGCTGCTTGTGGCCATTTCAGTCCATTGCTCACCGAATGTGTTTGCTCCTGCTGCAACAAGGTGAAAGCAGCTAATTAGTTAGTAAAAAAAAATGCCACAGCGAGGTTAGGTGAAAGGCAATTAGTTAATTTACTCTTTCGACAATTATCTACACACCAGAGACATCATCAACATCTGTCGCTCTCTTCTGTAGATCTCAAGAGCTGGATCCTAAAAATCTTGCCTACGCTGCCTCACTCACCCAAATGTGACAGGTTGTCATGCTGCAAACATCACGCTCATTTGCATTTCAATAACTCAAGTTTAAGTTTTTTTTGTTCAGTCATCAGTTTGATTTACATCACAAGCAGAGTGATCGATGACCTCTCTCTGAATGGATGAGATTTAAGGGGGCTTTTTTTCCGATCTTTATTCAAGAGTGTGGGTCTTTCACTATCACAGTATGATTTATTCATTTCACGTTCAGATTTTTGTAAGTCTCAGATAGGCTATATTGTTGCTTGAAAAGATTTGCTGTTCCAGTTTCAGATCTTCTCCTCACACTCAGGCTACCTCTGTACACTTGTGAAACATCTGCTCACTGATTTTTGCTCTGCTCTGCTCTTGGATTTTTTTGTGCAGTTACCCTGACAGAACTCACCATCCAATAGAAGGCTATATGTAGTGTTGACCAAATGATCCAAGGATGCAGGGATCAGGGACTCTTGCTCCTGAGTCTCCCTCCAGCACATCGACAGTAGGTGGTATACAACTACTATATGTAGCTATTAAAGTTCAAAATGCAGGTGCTGGTATATCTATCAAAACAAAAAAGTAAAGGACGTACATTTAAATAAATCCCTGGAGAGCATAAAGGGACAAACCCAAGTGTAGTAATGGCCCAGACAGAAGACTCTAAGAAGTAAAGCGAACCGTGCCCGCAAGGGGGCAGGGATGACTTCATTGATCAACATTAAAACTGGCTTCTATTGGTTCAGGAATTTTGACAGAGTTGTTGCATAAATGATCCAAGAGCAGAGCAGAAATCTGAGAGCAGATGTTTCATGAGCACACAGATGAAGCCTGAGTGAGAGGAGAAGAGCTGAAGCTAGAGCAGGAAACCTGTGCGAGCAAACAGTTTGAGCGGGAGCCGAGCAAATCTACGTGCAAGCTGGGGCTACTGGAGTGCGAGGGCAGGGGTTCGAGGGAAAGAATTACAAAATCTGAACATGAAATCAATAAATCATGCTCTCAAATTGAAAAAGCATACTCTTGAATAAAGCTAGAAAAAAGATCTGTAGAGACTCAGCTTCTCCAATAAACACTGCAGGGTCTCACACACACACACACACACACACACACACACACACACACACACAAGGTTTACTCAAGTCTCTTTTAGTCTATTTATACAGACTCTAAAACACTAACTATAACCATTACTTACCTAAACTTAGCCCTAACCCAAAACTTAACCACTGACCCAAAAATTAGCTTGTACACAAACACACAAACACACAAACACACACATGCACGCATGCATGCACACTCCTCTGCTCAGTCAGTAGGTCAGTATACTGTGTTATGGACTGTATGCAAGCAAAGCTCTCATTAAGTCCAATCTAGATCTGGACTGATGACACGAGTAGGGTCTATGGAGTGTGTGTGTGTGTGTCTGTGTGTGTGCTGGGACCACATGGGACAGCTCATGTATGTGTAGGAAGTCCTGAACAACTACAACTACTAATACTACTACAATTACACCCACTATTACTACTTATATACTGTTGACTACTGTATACTGTATACTGTTGATTCCAATACAGCTACAGTACTACCTAGGGCTGAAACTGACCATTTTTTCATTATCGATTAATCTGCTGGTTATTTTCTTTATTATTCAATAAATACTAATGTATAAAAATAGTCAGAAAAAAGTCCAAAATTCCTGATATAATTTCACAGTGAAATCAAATGTCTTGTTTTTTTCTGATAAAACATCCCAAGATAGAAAGATATTCAGTTTACAATCATGTCTGACAACTACTAAAGCTTGCCATTGCTTATATTAGTAATGGTATACCAGTAAGTAATAAATATGATTATAAAAACAATAATGACTTTATTTATGTAGCACTTACAAAATGACAAAGAACAACACAATAACTAATGAGATAGGCTTCAAGGGTCTTTGCGATGAGGACAATGGGTTTAACGTTGGTACAACCGCCCCTACCACTGCTGCTACTTCTATCACTTTTCCTGACACAAGAAGAACTACTTCTATTATTACTAATTAATGGTGTAAGGGGACATAGTTGGTCCGTCATCCGTACATTACATAAACTGCTATAGTAACAAGTCATGGACAGACAGCGCATCGCTAACAGGGATTTTAAATATCAACAACCAAACCAGCATCTAAGGGATCCAAAGTCCATCCAGCATTTGCAGGTATGTTTACTATGCTGTTTAATGTGCTGCACCTGAGCAGTTAATTGGCTACTAGCCCGCTAACTGAAATCAGCAGTGGACTTTTCACTGATGAATGTTGGTTTAGAGGCTCATTCAACAAGTAAAGCTGCAGCGGACAAGACATGTGATCATGTTTGTAAGTTATCATCATGTTTTAATGATGGAGATACACACAGGATCGGTTTTCATCAACCACATGTTTAACCCTCCTGTTGTCCTCGAGTCAAGGAAGGAAGGGAGGAAGGAAGGGAGGAAGGAAGGGAGAAGGAAGAAGGAAAGGGGCAAGGAAAGGAGGAAGAAGGAAGAAAAGGAGGGAGGAAGGAAGAAGGAAAGGAGGGAAGAAGGAAGGAAGGAGGGAAGGGAGGAAGGAGGGAGGGAGGTAGGAGGGAAGGAAGGGAGGAGGGAAGGAAGGATGGAAGGGAGGAAGGTAAGGAGGGAGGGAAGGAAGGAGGGAGGGAAGGAAGGATGGAAGGGAGGAAGAGAGGAAAGGAAAGGAAAGGAAAGAAGGGAGGAAGGGAAGGAAGGTAGGAAGGAGGGAGGGAGGGAGGGAGAAAGGAAAAGAGGAAGGACAGAAGGAAGGGAGGAAAGAAGGAACAGTCAAAACAAACGGGGTCAATTTGACCCGGGAGGACGACACAAAGGTTAAAGGAATCAGGTATTATGCCTCATATTGCACTTTTATAAGATTGTATTTAAATATTGAACATTTTGAATGTTGTTTTCATTTAGGACTATGGACAAAAGGTCCTTGCTTAAGTGTTTTTCAGAATAAATGGGAAAATGATCTGATCCATGATACGATCTGAAGTGTGAGTTTTGTGATCTGTTGCTTTCATAATACTAACAGTGTACAGTCACTAGTGTTTTTTCTGCCACAACTGGTGCTTTTATTACCATGACTCCATTTGCCACATATACTAATAGTGAGCTGGCAACACTACTACTGTGCCCAAAGTACTATTGCTGCTATATACGGCTATAATTACTGCTGCTGCTGTAACCTCCACTACTACCACAAGTATACAACTATGCTTCTATACAGTCACAAAGGAAAAATAAATTGCTACAACAGATAAAAAATACAAAACCCATGAGCCATTTTCCAAACTTTGAACCTGCAATCTTCCAGGAACAACCCACACCTTGTTTTATAAACTATAAGCTCCCCGCACTGCTTTGATTCAGCTCGTCTATATGCCGTATGAGGAAGTTTGCTTGTCTGTCTTATTTTGTGAACTCGCTGTTATCTCTGACCATCCGCGGAGCCGTGATAGATTAGCCCTGTCTGCTTCCCCCTTGAGCCGAACACAACAGAAACCACAGATGATGACTGTTGAAAGTTGACATTTCAAACCAGGAAACACACACACTCGGGAAGGCAGATACACATGGACACACACACACAGATGTGAACACATAGATACACAGTACTAACACAACTAAACACACTCATAAAAAGGGAAGAACCAGAGACATACAACATGGATGTGAACATGACAACACACACACATGCTTTTAACCTCAAAGAAACACACTCCACACACACATACATGCATACACAGCACTACGCACACAACTTCACACACAAACACTAGACCTCGTTATTACTGTGTTGCTGAGCTAGTTTCCATGAAGCACTGTGACAAAGTGCTATAAGAGCTTTTAAAGGCCAGCTGACATCACACACTATCGTTTGACTTTCTGGTTATCTTGAAAAACAATCGGCCTTGTTCATGTGTGACTTTGAAAGGGATGAGAGCACTGATAGAAAGCGAGGGAGGATGCTTTGCCCTTCACTTCCCATTCTACTATTATTATTTGACTGCTTAACTTTCCCAGAGCCTTCTTTACTTGTGTTAATGGGAACCCCATCAGGACAGCAGGGTGGTGTAGTGAGTCAAGGTTAACATAATGACTATACAATTCACTTTGCCATGTTCTTGACAAAAAAAAGAACTTTATAGTCAATTTTAAAGTAAATAAAACTGAATTATTGTGGAAAACAACTCAATCAAGCAACATAGCTTAACATAAGCGGGTAAAAATAAAATAAATAGGAAAGAAAAAAAGTAATTCTTTTGGCATACTTGTTCAACAGATTACTAAAATTATTTTTCAGTTATTAAAATAGTGGCCGATTTCTTTTCTGTCGATCGAATACTTATAAATCATTTTTTGAATTTCTGACTTAATCTTTTCACTTTTCAATTCCCTAAACTGAATTGAAAAGTGAAAATCTCAGATATTGATATAAATATTCCTGAAAATATGTTTCTTTAATGATAACAAATTTATAAATATGGAGAATCTGAGAAAAAGTGTAACACTATGCGTTGGCTGAGGTATTCCAGTTGTTTCAGTGGGAATAATATATTCAATGCCAACAATAAAATAATAATAATTCTTTTAGGAAGGAAATTAAATATTGAACATTCACATACTTTTTAAATCACTGCGGGCAAAGTTTGCTGCTGCAGCTGGCTGACATCCTACTACCAGCATGTTTTTCTGTTTTTCTTAATTAGGCCACCATGTGAACAAAATGAGTTCATGTTAACAGAGTGGGAGGTCACAGAGGAAACCGACTTTCTCCCCATGACGATATTTGTAGGTTTCACAAAGTCATATTTAAGAATTTTAACAGTATCTTTAGTGTGATATGGGAACAAAATGGAACAAAAGGTCATTCCTAAAAAAAACTGTTATAATGAAAGTTTAGAAAATATAAATCAAGCATGGGTGCTTAATATATTTTCCATGAGACTTCATCACATAAAACACATCAGCAGGGCATTATGTTTTCTAACATTTCAAAACATGGACATCACTATATTACAAACCCTAAATGCTGAATATGCATTTAAGCCACAGCTAATGACATGACAGCTCACGGTTGCTGGTTGTCATAGTAACGCAGTCTGCTTTCTGGCATGTGAGTTTTCCATGAGCATAGCAATCAGACACAGCTACTATCAGAGCAGTGATGGAAAGATCTGTCACTGTAAACGGAGCCCAGAGAAATGCTGATACATCTCAGCCCTCAACACGGTCTGTGCAGACTCAAAAGAACAGAAATCAGGCATGACAGTGAAAGATGCCAAGCTTATGGCTTTTAGTGAATGAGGGAAACTAGCTGTCCAACACCAACACAGAATACCTCATCTGCAAGGAAATAACTGTCAAATAAGTCAATGATGCCAAGTAAAGTTTTTCTAATAATCACTCTGTACTGTCAGAAAGTAATACAAGCAGAAACAACAGCAGCATGGAGTGAGTTAGACCTCATACCTCAAACAGGTTCAAGAAAATGACATTAAACTGTTGACTTAAACGCAAATATTAGAAGAGTGTCCATATCTACATAGACCTGCTGAAGGATTAAAAACTAAAGAGAAGAAACATTCGATAAGAAGTTTATTGTCCGACTGGAGATGATTATAAATCCATCAAATAAGACTGAAACAAGTACCAGTATTGAAACAAGTCCCAAATAAGCACCTTAGTTTCAGATCTGTCATTAAATTAAACATGCCAAACTTTTCCAAGCATCACTATTACATGTTGTCTTAACACATGAAGCCAAGACAAGATTATGAGCAAAGTTTTCTGACTTACATTAGGAAATATACATATAGATTTAAGACTAAGGTTTTATATTGCACTCTTTTTGTAACACTTTGTAAACCCTGAATACTATTTGGATGCATCTCTTTTGCAGTCATAAAGAGATATAAGGAGAGGAGAGGAAAGCAGAGGAGAAGAGAGGAGAGGAGAAGAAAATAAAAGAAAAGAAAAGAAAAGAATGGAAAGGAGGAATATAGAGGCAAAGGAATGAGCAGAAGATGAGTTTTTTTCCTCCTCTGGGCATCATGGCTACCTGGCTCTCCAGTGCGTCATGGCAGATGTCGACTCACAGAGAGAGGAGGCTAATTTTAGCAGCCACATCACAGCACAGGGACTGGCTTCTAATGATTGGCTGCTTGGAAGGTCCACAGGACTCGGAGAGACATGCGTGTGTGTGTGTGTGTGTGTGTGTGTGTGTGTGTGTGTAAGACTATTGAGTGGGTGATTAAGAGTGAGTAAAAGACAGACAAAGAGAGAAAGGGGTTGATTAGAGAGAGTAACAGAATGAGAGAGAGGAGTGATCAGTGCATTAATACAGTGACTCACTGATTTCAGTGGGCACACGCGCACGCACACACACACTCACACTCACACTCACACACACACACACACACACACACTCTTTAACCTGCACAAAAACAGGAATCTGGTGCCTTGATACCAACAGAGTGTCATGAATATAACTAATTATAGCCTTCAACCAAAGAAAATACACTACAAGTGCACATATGGCCTGTCAGCTCTGATACAGTACATCATTTTGCCACAGAGTCTGTGTTCTTGTGAAACAAGGAATATTGCTCTCTTGCAAAAGGATGAACACCAGAGCAGCATTTTTAACATTTTCTTCTCTCAAGATGCCCAGAGCTATGTTTGTATTTTATGGTGAATAAAATTTAGTTTCAACAATGAAAATACAATGCACACACAAGAATGCAACATATGTATATATGTATATAACAAAGTTATAGCTGGTGACCAGGCACATGGCCATATCATGCTTTTTGTGATATTCTGTTATTGTTTTACTTTTATGATGTCAGGTGTCTATATCGAACACACTCAAAAGGTCCAAAACTTGAGGTAAATGTATGTAATAATTCTTCCTGCAAGTCAAAATCCAGGGCTTTAGTCTGCTCTGAACAATTAATTTGCAATGTTACCGCTACTTCCTCATCATGATGTGGCATGATTGAATGCATGCCCCCAAACAGCCATCCATTCTGTAGCCTTTGTTGCTAAGGTTGTTCCACTGGTTGGTTGCGACTTCAGCTTGAACTCATACAGATGTTTCTGAGAAGTTTCCATTTCAAGGAAAGTGAAATTCTATTACTACTGTTTGTATAAATCACTACCTGGACAGTCTGCTAAGGGGAAGCTTCCTGGAGCTAACCAATCAGAAAAGAGTGGGCTCATCAGAAGGGATCTTAAAAGAGACAGGGACTAAAACAGCCTGTTTCAGACAGAGGCTGAACTGAAGGGCTGCATAAAAGGGTCGGTATAAGACAAATATAAGAGTTTTTTGAGCTGTAAATCATGCAAACATACTCTAGTAGAGCCCCAGAATATAAATATAGACCTTGAAATGTACATGATATGTTCCCTTTAAGGATAGCGAGCTGTATGAGAAAGAGCCGAGCATGTTACAATAAAGTTCTGTACTTGACAAGAGAACTGAAATAAGAAATCTTAATCTGGAGTCCCACCAATGTAAGATTAGCATGTTTGGTTAGCGTAGTGACATGACCAAAAACTCACCAAAAGATCACATAAAGCGCATGAAATTATCAAACTAAAGTACAACACACACAAAGCAACAATGATTTCCCTTTTTTTTCTTCATCACATCACCACAGATCTCTGAAAAATGACTGCCTCGTTTGTTTCTCCACTCACCAAAAGCTTGATGGAGAGGAGGAGAGAGGGAAGGAGAGCTTTGTGCGAGAAAAGGCAAAGATATATATTTAAGAGACGGACAGGATGAAATGGGATCAAAACACAAGGAGAGGAGAAAACATTTGGCTCGTCTGTCGCAGTAGTCATAGTAGCAGAAAGAGGAATGGAGAAGAAAAAAAACGTGTAAATTCAACTGGCCCGCACTCTTTCCTGATGTTCTTCCAGGAGAAGCTTTTTATTCTGGATCTTCTATTTCTCCTCCTTTTTTTTCACTCTCATTTTCTCTCTTTTTTTTTTACAGTCTGGAGAACTTTTCAATACTGGAAAAGGTGGTCTGAGAAAAAGATGCAATGCAAAAAGTAAAACCGGAGAAGGAAGAATGTAACCTTTAGAGTAAGATAGGATGTCTAGAGGACAAATATGCACTGACAGAAACTGTTGGGGTCACATATCAACCAAGAAACTGTCAGGGAATTTAATCAAGGCTGGAGTAGCATGCAGCTCAAGTGTTCTTTCTCTACAGTAAATATCCATGACTTTTTTATGTGTGCTATTCCTCTCTCTCTCTCTCTCTCTCTCAGTTCACTAGAGCATCTACATTTGCTGTTAAAAGTACTTACTGTCCAACACTTTGCATTACAAGTAGCAGCAACCTCTACTTGTTTTTCAATAAAATGATGAACAGCATCCAAGGCGAATCCAAAATGAACATCTGTAACACCTCCGAAAGCATCAAATAAAATGAAACAGTGCCCCCTTACTTAAAAGGATCCTTGAATGAACCCACAGCGCTGAATAAAAGCTGCTCAAAGATCACCCCATGCCTCCTTTAAAGCCATCACAATCCCCGTGTGTACAAAAACTGTAGTAACTGCACCACCAAAAAGTCTTACTGGTGGGTGTGCTTGATAATCATACACAGAGGTATGTTAAAATAAAGATTATATTCACAGCATATCAAAAATATCACTTTTTTTCATATTGTAATCGGTTATATTTATGCAAACTCTTTGACAGCCCACCTGTGATTTTTATAGCTGAGCCTTGAGGTGCAATTCAAAAGCTTTTTTTTTTTTTTCCTTCTCTTTTTCACCATTTATGGCGGCAGTCATAGTTCAGATGGCAGCTTGTTCTTTGTGTGAGCTCTGCAGAACAGGCACCATGCAGGGCGAAGCGAGTGCGGGCCTGAAGAAACCTTTCAGGGTGCTCGCTGCACCCTGCTTCAGCTCAGGACGGATGAGAGCGAAGGAAAGAGGCGCCAAAGCAACAGTGAAGAGAGTCACTGTTATTACACAGAAACCTTATGCTCAACTGAATCGCTCACATCAGCAGCCTTTACCAACTTGCTACTTTTCAAATAACGCATAAAAGATTTGATAGGATTTCCTCTTGCTCTTTTCTACAGTCCCCTCTCCCCCCTTAGATCTGAAATGTCACATCCGCAGCTCTTAGCCTAGCTTCGTCCTGCCGAGCTCTGAAAAGGCACTCAGCCTACAATTTATGCCCCTCATTAGCGTGAGACGAGACAGTGAACAAGTCCTTTTGAGACTCCTCTGAACGCTGGCTCCTCATCACAAGCCTCCGGCCTGAATGATGCGTGGAGCGACGGCGCTCCCCTCCACGCCAAGGGCAGGCTGATTGCCAAGGCTTCACTCAAAGGTCACGCAATTAAGCTTTGTTCCCGCTTGAATAAGGCTTTGACTGACTGACTGCGCTCCTCCGTTGGAACAGATGTGATTTTTGGCCGCTAGCAAGCTAAGATTCTGCCCTCCGTTCATGTTCACCATCATGTATTCAAAGAACCGAGTCACAGACAAAAGAATCCTTAAGAAAAATTAAAGGCAGAAATGATCCGTGCAGCTAGTTCACAAAGGTCAATTCAAATATCAATATGCAGGACTACAGTAGCTTAGAGGTTAAGTAAATTGGATTTTGAGCCAGAAGCTGCTTGGACTGGAGTCTGAATGTCCTTGGACAAGATATGTACCCTCCAGTCTGCATCAATGAAGCTACTAAATGGCCATATGTCAAAGGCACTAACTGTAGTGGGTAGCTTGCAAGCTAAATCATGCAACAGCATGAAATTTAAGCAAACCATTGCAGAAAAGAGTGCATAGTATTCCATGGAATATTGAAAACTATAAAAGAAAACAAAGAAGAAGAAAAGTTTTAGTATTATATAAAAATTCAAGCTTTTTACACAACTGGCTTGAGCGAGGCATGGAGGAACCCAAACCACTCCAGCAGAACTGCTCAGCAGACGCTGTGCTTGTTCTCTGCATCTCCCAGGTGTGACTGCGTGTAAGATCATGAATATGAAGCGAGATGTTTTTGGGAGAGGAAAAGAGAAACATTGAACACACTCGGAAAACCGTCCTTCAATAAATAAAAATGGTTAAAAAACTGGGTCACTGACAAGAAAGAGTGAAGGAGACTTAAGAGGCAGCAGCGATAAGTCAACTTCCCCCCACAGAGTCCGATGCAAATATCATTCTTCATATGGCGGGCTCAGGCACATGATCTGGTAAAAAGGCAA
Organism: Scomber japonicus; assembly: GCF_027409825.1. Taxonomy (NCBI): domain Eukaryota; kingdom Metazoa; phylum Chordata; class Actinopteri; order Scombriformes; family Scombridae; genus Scomber; species Scomber japonicus. Next base: position 11,235,436 of record NC_070590.1, on the reverse strand, counting down.
ACAAAAGGCTGGGGGGAGATGTGACCTAGTTTTGGATATGCGTGGCTGAAAAACAACCAAAACAACTACATGATTAATGCTGCCATGCATGTGTGCATCTACTGCAACTTGAGTATGTAGTCATGCTTTTTTAGCAGCAGACTTTACTAACAGGGAAGAACTAAGTTGATTAAAGGGGACCCAATCTGAGGCTGTCTGCTCTGATGTACAGCAGCTTTACCTAAGATACATTTCTCTGGAATAACCAAAACTACAAATACCATTAGCACCTGGCTGATATCTGCCACTCAGAACAATATTTGTCAGTCAACTTTTCTGTTAATTGCTCTGATGCAACCACTGCTGGGATGTGGGCTAATATAAAGGACCTGGAATCAGTTTGCAGAGCTCAATAATAACACACCAACTTCTCAGCTGGCTTCATATTAATGCCCACTCCAATGCTGAGAGGGTCTGAATCATTTGAAGTCACAAGCACTCATCAAAAGATCCTTTTTTTTCAAACAAGGAAAAGCCCACCATCATACACTCTTCAGTAATACAGTATATCATCAATATGTGATGTTCAGTTTGTTCTAGGAGTCATTTTATATTCAACTGTGGTACTTCACCTTTTTTTTTGGTGCTTCATCTGCTTCTACTCTGCACTACATACAAAAGAATGACTTTTCACAGCTCAGTATCTCTTGCTCAGTACTCAACATGTCTTGTGGATAGAGTTTCATAGCTAAGTCTCAGTGCAGCTTGAGGGCTAAAATAAAGCCTTCACACTCTTCTGAGGGACTTACGTGAAAACCCGACATTTAGTGTTGATGAGAAGATTGCTGAACTTTTTGCTGAACAGTCATTTAACCAAGGAGATAAGAGGAATGACACAAAATGAGGAGAAAACATCCCGCAGTGTAGTCAGAACATGTTTGAAGTTATCTTTGATTGCATGGTGGACCTCGCTATTGAAACTCACTGCATACAAAGTGACACATTTACTGTCCTTTTTGTAGTTATGTTTGGATGATGTTTAGTCACTAGCCACTTGAGCATTTAAACACACATAATAAAAGTCACTGACCTATAATCCCAGAAGGATAAGGTAAATTGCCCAAGGTTGTGATATATCAATAATATGACTTTGCTGAAAAGTAATTGACAACACAGTCATAAGCACTACTCTCATGATGAATGCTTTGCAATCTTTGTTGAGGTTTGTATTACATTATGTTAACCTAGCACTCAAAATCAGCACCAGCTACCAGCCAAATACTGGTAAAACATGTAAGTGGCTGGTACTGGTAGCATTTCATAAAGTGATTAGTTTACTTTACTGCATTTGAATACTTAACGCTCCCCCTCCTGTCTCTGTTCCTCTAGTGATGAAGGTCATGTTGTGTGTCTGTGTTTGTGCAAGAGCAGCAAAGGTAATGCAGAGCTGGCTGCTGCAGCGTGATTTACACAAGTCTTTTAGAAGAAACCTGAACATCAATTAGGCACACTGTGCCAATGCCCAGGAAGGAATAATGATGACACACAAACACCTTGAGCAGCACAGAGAGTGAAACCAGCGCAGGTCAGACTTCAAAACCACCACTTTGAACTCTATTCCAGCTAAGAAAAACAGTGGAAAAGCTTTTTGTGCGACAATTAATAAGCCAGAGGAGTATTTTTCTATTTCATTTTATACTTTTTGCTTTATGTCTTTTCCCCCTAACTTTCTTGCATATTTCCACTTTTTCCTTCCATGTAATACTTTCCATATTCAATTCTCACTCTGTAGATTTCACCACTCCACCACAGCCAGGTACAGTACAGCATCCAGCCCTCTGATGTGTTGCCATGAACCCATCACACATGACTTGAAGGGTAAATATGGGCAACTTCACCCATGAAACACAAACACACCCATACTGGTGTTAGTTTACTGAAAACTAACAGGTAGATAAAGAATATGCAAAAAGAAAAATGCTCATGGGTGCACAGATTATTCACTATCCTACACAGACAACATACACAACATCTGATTATTATTCATTTTTCCCCAAAGTGGTTTTTGCTTCTGTTAGTTTATGTGTCAACAACAAACATTTTAGCCTGGAGAGGGAAGCACAAACAAAATAAAGTTTGAAGTCACAGAGCCAACTGACAAAAAACCTCTCTTTAAAGTCTTAAATGTGTTCTGACTGTGTAATACCACAGAAAACTGTGTAATTATTAACCATCTATCCAAATTTGAGGGATTAAAAAAAATTGACTAGTTTATAAAATTAGGATTCAAAATCTTGTAAAAAAAAAGCAGTATATCTGTTCCACTGAAAGCAAAGCCCAACTAAACAGAACTTGAATGATGATATTTTAAAAAATAAAGTGATAATAAGAACCACCGTTTAATTCAGAACATATTTTGTAGGTAAATGTTGACTGTTTCAGTAAAAATGCAACTTAAATAATTAGTTAACAAGCGATCCATCATCAATCATGGTAATGTTAAACTGCTCTTTTTATCAATGGACTTTGGTGCACTTTTTATGCTCAATTCTAAGCTGAAAAGCAGCTTTTGTGCATTGTGGCTGTCCCCCTTGAAGCAATGGCCTCTTAAGCTGTGCTTTTTGGTTAAGTGCTGTCCCGCAAATGCTCTCCCTCTGGTCAGGAACCTCCCAGCCACACAAGCCTGCGCTAAAGCCAAAGTCACTGGTGGCAACAAACACTTCAGCTGGGTTTAAAATAACTCCTTGAGCACTAACGTTAACTGAAAATGGCCCCATTCACTAGTAAGAGCAGGTTATCAGAAGTGAATCCTAGTTGTCCTCAATGAAAGGTTGTAAAAGACTATGACTATGACTATGACTATGAGCAAGTGCACTCTAGTGTTTATATAGTGGGAGAGTGGTCATGTTAGTCATCCCTCTGTCATCGAACCATCATTTCAGTAGAGTTAACACTGAAAGAAGAATTTCAATTGGTTTATCAGTGTCCTGAGTTCAACACTGTTTAATTAAATCTGCACAAAAAAACGAGTACTGAGCAGTTACTGTAAATACAGAATTTAAATATCTCACTCAGTCATTTTTGACCATATGGGGGAACAGATTTCTGGTGCAGACTTTACCGAGTACACAATCAGACGTCAACAACTGGACTGTGATCACATGAGGACATAAAGGGCTTCAACGTTTACAGGAGGGACAAATGGTGAGAAAGATCCAAGGTATTACATTTCTTTAAGGTTAAATCATACCTAACTGTAATGCATCACACATGTACTTAAAAGTACTCTCGTCTGTTCTGAACACTCACAATAATAAAATCATAAAACTGGTATTTTCCATCCACTTATAGCTATATAATGGTCTGTTCATTTCATCATCATCATCCAGTCCTTCATCCATGCACTTTTCTGTCCTTCACTCATCCTTCATTGATTCCTTAATTCCCCCCTTCCATTTTTTCACCTCTTTATGCTTCACTGTATCGCTTTCTTATCTTTTTATCCATCATTCCCGCCAATCACCTGTCTCACTCCCTTTCTCCCTCTGTCCATTTACTTTCTGATCCATCCTTATTTTGTTTGTCCTTTGGAGTATTAATAATGTGAGGTTTTTCTTTTTTTTCTTTTTTGAGCACCTGGCAGGTTGGCAACAGGAGCAATACTGACAGTTTAATACAACGGCCGGCTCTGTAAATGAGTGCGTGTGTGTGCGCAAGTGCATGTGTGTGTGTGTGTGTCCATACGTTATTTGCACTCATCACTGACTGGTATGTGTCGACATGCAAAGCTCTCCACCATCCATCCAGGCTGCTCATCCATTCATTGGGGTTGGCACACAGAGTGAGAGAGAGAGAGTGTGTGTGTGTGTGTGTGTGTGTGTGTGTGTGCAGGTGTGTATGAGACAGAGACAGAGACAGAGACAGAGAGAGAGAGAGAGAGAGAGAGAGAGAGAGAGAGAGAGAGAGAGAGAGAGAGAGAGAGAGAGAGAGAGAGAGAGAGAGAGAGAGAGAGAGAGAAACTGAAACATCAACTCCATGCATTCCTGTAGCTGTTTTCATCTGATTGCCATGGAGTTTCACAGCTGTTTCGACCAGACCCTAATGAGCTACAACAGCTGTTAGCCTGCTAAGACACACACATACACACACTCACACACACACACACACATACACACATACACACAATCATTCTCACACACGTTTGGGAATTCATGTATCTGATTACTTAACCATTAATACATATGGCCTTGGAAGACCAACAGTATTCCAGTAAATTTGAGCTTGTGGTGTTCAACATGTTGATGAGTTTACATAATAAATAACACCACTGACCATGATCCACCAATAACATCTGCACATCTGGATGCATATACAGCTGCCTTGGAACAATGACAATGAGCTTAGAATACAAGTTGTTAAAAAAAAAACACTTGAGTATGGTTCATAGAGCATGTCAGGAGCCTGGGGGGGATATTCAGAGGTTTTGATTTGATTGCAATATTACCCCAACAAATGCAGGCAACAATGAGATATGTATCAACTGGCTCGCTGTGTCTTCTATCATTTGGCTGCTGTTTTGAATTTCAGCACTTTTAAACAAAAGTCCCCTGTGACTTTTCTGGCGCTTAGTTTCTATAGAAACTACTGTACTTATGATTACCTATTTTATTATTACTGATATCCACTGTTTAATTCTTATGTTAAACCTACAGCACAATGATTTTAATCTGTTGGGATTTCTTGTCAAATTGATTGTTTTCAGTGTTTTCAACTTCTGTCCATTTCAAATATTAGAAAGGAGAAAAAAATACAAATGGATACAAAGGAACTTCCCATTTTGGCAAGCTAGATAAGACTAGTTTGTATTATTACATTATATTCACAGAATGTCTCATATTTAGAGTAGTAAATATAAAGAAAAAAAACCACAGTGTCATGCAGTTAATCTTTTATATCAGGACATCTCGTTATGTATTATCACTTTAACAGTTGCATACACACTTGCCTTGCACCTACACACGCACACGCACGCACACACACACACACACACACACACACACACACGCACACACTTACTTATATAATGAAGTAAACAAAGAGAAAGTTTCACACATGCTCAGACAGCCCCACTGATCGATACCACTTCCTTCCTCCAATGGTGCATCTGCAGTAGCTTGTTCTCAAGTAACACTTGTTGTATAACAACCTCTTCTGAACTGCAGAGGAACTAACTGGAAAGTCTGAACAGCCTCTTAGTTGCCAGAGCAGGACTACACAGCCTCTTCATTTGTGACACGTATGTCATTTACATCACAGGCTCTGCTGTAGCCCACTCCATCGCATCCACTGCGGCTGTCAAACGGTGGATAAAATGTCTTGAGTGTCACACGGCCCCCACAAAATGACTCAGAATCTGAATTTGATCTATCCGATAGCATTTGGAAAGTCTAGAATCCATTTAATTAAATTGTGTCATCCACATTCATATTAGCAGAGAGCTAACCTCAAGTCTGCGTGGTAATGTCAAACCCAACACCACATTAAAAACTCTGGTATACCATCAAATACAGAGAGATTTATTCATTTTTGAACTAGTTTGGCAAGCACATCTTTTCTATGTAAAAGGTCTGCACTGCAGGTTAAATAAAGTTACAATAAACAGCCTTGATGATATTACTGTATACATTCATTCCAGCAAACTAATCAAATACATAAACAAGGCTATGATAAAGGCACAGATGATACCAAAACTTGTGATACAAAACTCCAAAAAAACTTCCACCAAAAATCCTTAAAAAAATGAAAGTAAACAGAAGTATATGAGCTCTACTTTTGCTTTAAGTAAGATACTTTCTTCACACCTTGTGCATAACCACTTATTAAATGATGCCCTAATTGTTAGTCACACCTTTTTGCTAAATTGCCAACTTGTAAATTGAGCTGAATAATGACAGAAATTAGTGCTGAGCTTGTGATCTATGTCAGAAGATGCCAGCAGATCATTTGGTATTGAGACAAATGTTTAATAGCAGCTCTGGTTCAGATTCTGTACTTAAAACCACTTTTAAATGGTTTCCCCAGAAACGCTGACATTTAGTAAAACCACAAAAATCATTTCATTCACCCAATCCCATCATTCATCATCAAGGATCAGGAAATGACCCATTTTGCAACATCATCATTATAATATCAAAGCATCCAATCTGGCCAACAACAATTGATGTTCATTAATAATTCTATGAAACTCACAGAAAAGCCTGAATGTTTAACACAATTACACTAAACTGTCCTAAGTCTTGTGAAACATAACATTTTGTTAGAAGGAATGACTTTGTTTTATTTACTTTATGATTCAAATATTTATTTACTTATGCTTCAATTCCTGAATCAATTGTTTGTGCCACTAACCAGATCTTGTCAACTGTTGCTATGAAACCCTCATCAAGGAAAACCATGTGTTTGTCTGAAACTTAAATTATTAATTGATTAATGAATAACTGAAAAGCTATAAAGTATATTCCTCAAAACTCACATTCAATGTAGCCGAAATACCAAAGTAGAAAAGGTGCAGTTGGCACATTGATGCTGGTTGCTATTACTGCTGTTAATCCTGCAGCCCCTTTTTTCACTATCTAGTTTGATCTGTGAAAAACAAGAAACACAACAACACACACCATAAAACAAAAACACTTGCTGGCAACTCCATGTAAAATTGCCTGATCATGATGAGGCTGATTTCCAAACTGAGAAGCAACTGATCACCAGACAGAAATAGATTTGAATACCGACAGTCCCTCGTCTGTGTGAGTGGTACAAATATCAAAAACACAAGCCTGGAAGAAGAAACCCCCAGAGTGCATGAGTGTGTGTGAGTGTGTGTGCGCGGGTGTGTGCGTTCATGTTTCTGTCTCAATATAGAGTCTGACAAGCGCCCTCAAACAAGTGTGTGTGTGTGGGTGTGTGTGTGTGTGTGGGTGTGTGGGTGAGTATCCTCTGGCCATGTTGTTGCAGTGTTTTGACAAGTGTCACACAATCCCCTGGGGGAGAGCAGAGGGGATTTCTCTGAAGAAGGGGAGCTTTGCTTTTGTCAGAAGAGATGAGGCCAAGAGATGCTGAAGAAAGAGTTCTCATTCTAAAAGATGACTCAGTACGGCTGCAGCTACATTACATTAAAATGCATTTTATTTTAACTAGGTTTTTTTCCATGTTTAAACGGTGGATGTACGCACTGTGTTTACTGCCTCCGACTTTTTCTTTTTTTCTTTCATGTCCTCGAACGCGGCCCTTAACCATTAACCGCAAGACCAAATATGTACCGTTTGTGTATATACAGTATGTCATAATGACTTCCTGTTTGTCTACAAAATTTTCAAAATCCTCAATCTCTGCCCTCATCTAAACTGAGATAAAAACAGCTGCGCAAAAAAAAGGAAGCACTTGACTGTGTCCTCCTTCCGCCAAGTAAAGCCCTCAAAACCACTTCTGAGAAAAGTCAAAGCTGGAGTGAAAGACTTTGCAAAGGCGCAAATAGAGCCGGCTCATTTTTAGCAAAGCGCTACGCTGTCATTACAAGTCCATAGTGTTTACCATTCGCCACACCTCCCCTTAACCGAGGGTGAGTATCCTTCCATAAACGTGTCCGCTTTCTGAGCCGCTGTTCAAGTTCGTTTCCCGGTGGAGTTGCACACTGATGAGGATTTTTTTTTTTTACTGCCTGAAAATAACACCCTTCCTTCAGCTTTCTTGCATTTCTCGTCTAAGCGATGACGGGCTTCTGTCAACAAACATTTATGTCCAAATATGTCTCAAACACTCTCGAGGAACTCCACAATGACAGCTAATACATATCAGTATTCATTGTGACAAAACTAGAAAGTATTGCATGTTATTCCAATGAGCTTGATAATAAATGTCAATGATGGATGGAGTTCAAACGATAAGCATCATCTCATCATCTCGTTTATTCTACCACATGCACGAACTTGACATTTATTATTGGTCTCTGATCTATATTAGCCTAATTTATCGGCTTCTTAGATACAAAGAAAGCCTCTTCATCCCTTTGATTAGTCAGGTAAAAACAATTTGTGTCATGCTCACTCGTACTAAAGAGCTTCCTACTCTCCTTTAAAAGCTGCTGTGGTTAAACCTTTCCCAGAGTGTCTGTTTTCTGTTTGTGTCATAGCCGCTGCCTTTTCTCTTTTAACTTTTAAAAATAGGTGACAGGTTGAACAAAGCAAAAAACGGTGTCAGTGTTGAAGTGCTGAGATGCTGGCACTTGGCAGGTGAGCAAAGGAAGCGGCACCCCCCCTCCCTGCGAAGCTCAAAAAAACAGTAAATTGTAAGTGAGAATGAGAAAAGTGACCCGTTGCCCGTCTGCTCCAACCGTCTGCTCCAACTTAAGTATTGTTAGTAAAAGACGGATGCCATTTAATCAGGGTCATGACCTTTGACCTGTAAAACATACAACATGTAGTTAAAGCTGTTTGCCTCGGGGCACTTCACACACTGACAGCAGTTAGCAACACCTTTGGTTGACGTGTTGAATTACCACCAGTAGTTTTTAAAGGATTTAAACACTGTGGCTAAAAGGCAGTTTCTTTGTCACTACAAAACAAACTGCTGTCAAAAGAAGCAGAAATAAGAGCAGTTATCCAATTAACATACAAATGCACTCAGAGCACTGACTGCACATGTAGTCAAAGATTTTTCTTGGCTCATTTGACTAACGGCTTCAGTGTGCTTCAAATGAATAAGGTTGAAGGACGGGTCACCTGACCACGTCTGAGGGCAAAACCTGCTTATCTGTTCCGAATGGCTACACTCGAAGGCCTTCAAAGCCTCATCCTGGCTGCTTCCCACTTCCTCCCCTATCTCTTTCCAAGAATACAACAGCTTCTGCATGTCTTTCAAGTCCTGACACAATCAATGGCAACAAACACACATTTCCAGACAGTCTATGAAACAAGTGAACTTATCTAAGCTGCTTTCCTGCTCTACCAATACTCCAATGACTCAATGTACAACAGCTAACATATTTACTGTATAAAGTAAATTGGTAAATTTAGTTTAGTAACTTTTGTTTTGCTTTTGTGTAACTATTGTTATTATATTGAGGGTCAGACAGTATATAATATCTTACTCTGGCATCTTTTAAAACATATTTTGTTTCTTTGTCAATGGCTGAGCAAAACTGAGAAATTCAATTAAAATACATTGTGAGTTGCACCTTTATATTGGTGATTAAATAAATGTGTGTCAGTGTGAACAATTAAACTATACATGCTGTAATTTCAAGTTTAAGACCATCAGGAATATCATCATTGATGTATATATTCAGTATTGGACTGAATATACATTTGATTTTACATTTTGTGTACCGGTGTAACAGCAGCTCCTACACAGAGAGTATGGGTTGTTTGTAGCCTTAATGAAGCAAAGCTAGAGAGTGTCTTCAAGTCAGTTTGTCTGAGTCTGTTAGAGTCAGTCAGTCAGCCCTAAAAGGTTTTTGTTAGCCCAATTTAACCTGCAGCAGTTTCTGAATGCTCATGTATTGTGTTTTTCAGCCATGGGGAAAATAAATTCATGATAAGTGAAAAAAAGTCGAAAGCAGACCGGGATCCAAATCATCTTTCAAACTGCCAAGAATTACTGCTATCATAGATGATAAAGAGCTCAAAAAGACAGACTAAAAAGTGCAAACAGACTCACAGGCACCTGAAAGGAGAGAGTGTGAATTATGTGATTGATAGAGCTTACATTAAATAAATGTGGGATTTACATACTGCTTTAATTTTACAAGCAAAAACTTCAAGGATGACGACTAAGGGTTTAACAGCATTTCATTTGTATTTCATTTTTATTTTTAACAGAACAAGTGTGAAAGTGTGTTGTATCTTCAAAAAGGTTAATTTATAATATTATAGTTTATTTTGCATCTCATATTCGAGTCAATAGAATAAGGACACAGTTCAATGAAATGGCATATCTTTCTGAGGTATCAATCAACGTAACATGGCAAAGTACAAGTGTAACTGTAATAATATAAAATATAAAATATAATGTACAGTATCATCTGTCAACATCTCTCCAGCAGCACCAAGATGAATGTGCACTTTTCATATTCAACAAGTTAAGCTTTTCTGTCATCAGTTCAAACGCACTCACGACATTCTTCACTTCAAAACTTTGCACTGAACATTTGTCAGATGTCACCCGCCCCTCTCTCTCTCTCTCTGCTCAACCTTTCCTGTCCATCACTGCTACCCAAAAAGCAGAGATGTTACTGCAAAACACCATCCTTTTACGAAAGAGCGCTGTGCCCCGGAGCGAGGCGACGAGGCAGCATTTATGAAAAGGAACGTGGCCCCTGGCTCTTCAGCTGAGGCCCGGGTCAGAGCAGAGAGCTACAGTAGTAATTACTGAGAGACTGATTGCTGACAGGACCTTCCAACAGCCTGTGGTTAACTGGATGGAGCTGAGGGGGAGGAAGCTTCCAATGCACAGCCATGACAGATGCTGTGCTGATGACTTGTACTTCAGGGTGGTTTTGGGGGCATGAATGGCATTTTTGCTTAATGCATTTTCCTTTCAAAATTTTTCAAAAAATAAAATAAAGAAACATTTGTGCTCTCACAATTTAAACCGTTTTTGACACTTTAGGGAGAAATCATAGCAGTGGAGAGTGCAAATTACCCTCTAAAATGGCATTAATTCACTCTGTAAAAAAAAGATCTTTGTTTAAAATGTTTCATTGAACATCTTGAGAATTTGAGAAGTGCCATCATAGGCTATTACCTACTCCTCTTTATTTAAAAATCACCCTGGCTAATTTTTCAGAGTAGATGTAATTTGTTCCAAATGGCAGATAGTTATTTTTGGAGTGAAACTCTTCCAACAGCAAGAGACAAGTTCTCCTTAAACAGATTTGAACCCACTTCACTGAGAGAGTGGGAGGAATGTGTGATTGTGGCAGGCCATGCATTGCCACAACTGGTACAGTGCACCATTTTCCAACTGGATTATGCCAGTTTCTTCCCCAGGGTGGTCATTTGAGAGCCCTTGGGATCGTTCATCATGACCATATGGATGTTCCAATGTGGTATTTTAGCCAACCGATCTGTGCCATCCGTGCGCCTGGTTGATTTAGCTGTGGTGGCGGAGATGGCTGTATTTATATTGGACAGGAGTTAAAAACTGATATATGGCTGCACCGGCTGGATCAGGGCCTTCAGTCTTAAAACAAGGTAGGGAACTGTTCCTCTATTCACTTGATTTGCATTTTGAGTAACTTCATTTTTTTAGGTCTTGTAATTGTGTGTGTATTGGCGTGAGAAGGATCTTGTTTTTGCATGTTACGATATGCAGGATTTTGCTGCATACAAATCTTAAAACATTGCAGAAACCACCTCCACAGAAGTAGACACACCCAAGTAGCAAAAGTGCCTTTAAGATCCCCTCCAGACATGTTGTAACATATATAAAAAATACTAAGCTTGGAATAATGTGTGTAATAAAGGCTAATTATCTCATTAAAATCCTTAACATGACAGCTCATGTTTCTCCCTTATTGAAAAATTCGGGGCTCAATAAACATGCAAACATTGTCAAAGTTTAACAGCTTAACAAAAGATGTCTCCCACTTCACTGGAAAGTCCATTGTCAGTGTATGTGCACAGAAGGCTTCAAATTTCCACATCACACTTGTGTAAGTTGCATAATGGACCACGATTAGCTTCCAAACTACTTTGATGTCACAAATCCTGCATTTCTAATGAGCACAAAGAAACTTCCCAACTTTCCAACTGAAGTAACAATGAGCAAAATAAAGTTCTGAGCAGAGAGGGAGACTTACAGGATTTAGATTAGCTACTGATCTACACTTTCCTTTCTGATACATTTCTTGAATAAGGATTGAATAAAAGATGCAGATCATTTCAGCGTTCAGCCGCGCCAAACAAACAAACAAAATGTTGGAATCCAATCATTCATGACAATTCAACGAAGCCACAACAGATAACAGACAGCTGTGAATTGGAGCAAAACTGTGAGTTCATAATGGCCAAACAGAGATTGTGTTGCATTAAACACTTTTCTGTTTACTGTTTGTACCCGAGTCACTGAACCAAGCTGCCACACTAACTTACCTCTGATGGTTTCTTGTGCTGGTGGCGGACCCATGTGCTGCTAGTGCCTGTATTCTTGGATGACCTGGACCATGACGTCACCTGACCTGCAGCAATAAAAAAAACCATAATCAGTATAATTAAGTATAACGAACATCTTTTTTTTTTAATAAATGCAATAAGTTCAATAGGTAGAGATAATGAGTGTCAAATATTCACTCATCTGCAGCTGATTCTCTGCTATAACAATAACTTAATCTGTGCTTTGTTTGTCAAGACTGTGAGTTATTGAGTGTGAATGTTGATAGAGGGGAAAATAAAGAGCAGGTCCCTGGCTGTAGATCAGACCTCATGTGCGTTCCAGTTCACTCCAAAAGAAACTTTATTGTCCCAATGGAGAAATTTGTTGTGCAGAGAGGGTTTACAATACAAACACAATTTTTTTTTTAAAAACACTGTAGCCATCATGGACCGCCAGAGAATCCGTTACTTATTAGAAAGCAAAAAGCTGCTCATCAAAAGTTTTTAAACGAGCATAAGATGGCATTCAAGACTTTTTGTAATTTACACTGATGATTCAAACAGTTTAGAGAAGCAGTAAAAGAAAAGCAGCCAACAAAAACCTTTTCCTGTGACTCTTCCGACAGCCGTAGCATTACTACCACTCTGCGTCAGGCCTTTAATTGAAGCAGACTGATGATGATCTATTAAGAGGTTTAATAAGTAATGACAGTATAAATAGCATCTTGTTAAGCAGTTAGTCCACTGCAGTCTTTTACAACCTCATTAATACGCAACCTAATGGCAATTAACCAGACGCTGGAGTCAATATCCCACCCACTGCTTCAATCAGCTGCCCTGTGTGTGCGCAGGCCTGTGCCCATGTATGTGAACAGTGGCCATGCTGATAACAACAGAGGAAAGGGCATGAATGTGTGTATAATTTAATTTATGCTATTTCTTTTTTTTAAATCACAAAACCATGGCGACGCATATAGCTGAAAGCTTTTCATATGTGCGCTGTGAAGAAGCCTGTCGTTAGAAATTGCATCATACTGGCAATTAAATTACATCACAAGGGCATAATGGAAAACATAGATTCGCCAATACTATGTAATATAGCACATTGTGACCGTGACTACATGTGTGTGTTTGCGCTTGTGTGTGTATGTGTGTGCGTATGTGTGTGTGTGTGCTGCCTCCCACTCAACATATTTCCCTTGCCACCACAGTTGCGCCATGCTAATTTTACTTGTGACATCTGAACGACTAAGATTGAGGGCAGAACTGCTGTCAGAATGTCTTGAAAATTACTGACTCCTTCACACACTTACATAGACATACAAACTCTCTCACACACACACACACACACACACACACACACACACTGTATATAGAGCTGTTAATACATCCATGTATTTGCCACATATGCATGCTCATACAGTCACATACACACTGCCACCGCCACAGAGGGACACGTAATATGGTGTGCACTGCCATGAGTGGGTTATAATCAGAAGACTTCAATTTAATCCGTCACTCAGCTTTTATGAGTGATGGGGTCAAAGTGTTTGTGTGTGTGAGAGACACAATTTGTGCTCTTAGTGCATGTGTGTGTGACCCTGCCTCTATCCTTTAAAAGTACACTGAGCTAAAGACACCCTAGTATGCCCAAGAACAAACAAAAACACATAGTGAAAGGGGTGTTGTGTGTGTGTGTGTGTGTGTGTGTGTGTGTGTGTGTGTGTGTGTGTGTGTGTGTGTGTGTGTGTGTGTGTGTGTGTGTGTGTGTGTGTGTGTGTGTGTGTACGCTCATTATATTCATTTTTGAACACAGCTGAATGTCTATGGGAGATTTTGGAGTGATGAGTCAGATAGCATACTCCACAGCCACCATCAAAAAACTAAGGAGAGTTGGAGAACATCTGCCGCTGAGGAGAACTGAAGCTGTTCTTGAGGTTTGAGGTGGAAGAACACCTTACTAAAATAAACAATGAGTTGTTTTTTCCTTTCATCTGTCATCAATTTGTGTGTTTGTGTGGGGTAGGTATAAAAAATAATGGGTATTTAGTGGAACATTTGAGTGTAGTCATGCATCTGCACTGCACTGTGTGTGTGTGCGTGTGTGTGTATGTTACATTCATAGGACCATATGAGCTGCACCACTCCATCACTGAGGCCAGATAACCAAAAGGACCACAGCACAGTTGGAGGTTACCATCATGGCTGTGTGTTAATTAAAAGCCCCGCTCGGTGCATGGCGGCCAAAATTATCATGGGCATCCTTCAATTAGAAACCTGATAACCTCCAGTCAACAGATGCAGCTGGAGCCCACAAAAGCTAACGGCTAACGGCTAATTTTATGGCTTTCAGCACAGGGTGGCACAGCAAGGTCTAAAAAAAAAAAACAGCCCGTTTAAGCTGCTGTAAAATACATTACACATCCAGACCGTAACAGTAAAACCTGTATGAGGTCATTTCAACGTGCACTGGTTGAAATGCAGTTCACAGTCCAAGTCTGAATGACAACAATACCCAGAATTCACCTCTCCTAAGATCTAAATTTTTGATTTGGTTAAAATGATTTTATATGCAGAGGGTTAGAACACTCTTCTATTAGATGAATTCACAATTTTCACCTTTTTATATAATTTAATTGTTGGACACTTCATCCTATTCCATTCTCTGCACTTTTAGTGACCTGATTTCCTTCAACTGTATTCTGCTGATTTGTTCCATATAAAAGATCTGTAACTCTGTTTATCATATTATATATTCAGGATATCAGGATAGCCAACAGGTAGGTTGAGTTTTGAATTGTTTGTGACAAATCAACTCAATTTTCTATCTATCCTTCTCTATTATTGAGGTATCATTTTATTGGATTTTTCTTACACTGTTATAGAAAATTTGATTTTGCATTGATTCCAAGACAAAACCACAGTGATATGTATGAGCAAGCAAAAGAGACAGTTTAATAAACATAACTAAAGAAGGTTTCTTATGTTACACAAGGTTCCTACACCTACAGTTATTAGTTGCCATTTAAACCAGTTTAGCCTGGCATCAGCATATCTTGTACCCCATCAGTGCAGCAGCTTTTAAGGAGACACAAAACCAAAAGTGATATCCTCTCTTGTCCTCAGTAGTTTGTTTTGTAGTTCACTGATTAATCTAATTTTCTGTCTATGCTAGCCTGACACAGGAATGGCCAAACAAATGCATTGGCCTGTTATTGCAAAATGCACACTGTACACTTCCAAGAATTAGTCATGTTGAACTGCCAAAAGCCATGAAGAATGATATTTACAATTAAAGCTGCGGTTAAATGAAGCTGGCTATGACTAAATCTTCACATTTTGGAGACAGTGATCAGCTTTGAGAGCCAAATGTGCTTGTGCACTGTACCGCTGGTTAACGGCTGTTTATTATAAAGGTGATTTTCCAGCAGAAGCTGCCAATGTCAGTGATGTGTTAGACTGACCAGATGTTCCCACCAGCATGCAGTGTATCTCTCCATGGCTGTCTCTGTTTATCTGATTGGTTGTTTGAGTTTGTGTCATGACACTGTGTTAGAAATACATCTGTCAGTCTATCAATCTGTACAGGCAAACACCTAAAATCCATTTATCAATCAGTCCATTTTTATTTCACAAACATGCACTCATTTCATTTTTGCCACTTTGAATTGCATATTTCATGTGCTTAATATTACTTCCAAAGCACATGGGTTCAGATTTATTAAGAAAATGGCACAGCATAAATGTGCCATCCAAGTTTTATTGAATTTTCTCAGCCACAATCAGCAGCAGCTCATTACACAGTCGGCTCAATGTAAGCGAGCTCAGGAAAAAAAATTATGTAGTGTGATCTTCCAAAACATTCACTTTGTTTGTTCATTTACTTTCTTCAAAATATCAAAATCTTTAGGTGTGATTATTTAATGAATGATATAAAAATTGGACATAGACAGAAAAGGCACAAATAAAAAAACACGATCTGGTGGAGAGAAGGAAAGAGTGGCAGGTCCAGCAGCTCACAGTGCAACAGGTGGAGATCATTTAATAAGGTTGATGTGGCACTATAATATTGATGTAATGGCAGCAAAACACACAATATGAATGTCTTACATACAGAGCCTGAAGACATGAACAAAAAGTGTTTACCAGTCATAAGAAAGTGACGAAAACACAATGATTTATGACTTATGACTTATTTTGTCTTTGTTGGTTTCATAAAGTCATTTGGAAAACAGCGCATTATATTTTTATGGTGTGTGTAATATTGAACTACCTGTACATATTTTTTATTATAGCTGTGCATAAAAAAAAGGAGGAGTGTTAACGAGCAGAGGAGGGACAGGAAGGGATTCTATTTGGACAGTAAATATGAGAAATACCCTGCAAGAGCTGACTAAAACCAGGCAGAAACATTGTACACAACAGCAGCACAGGAACTCACTTTTCAAGGTTTCTTACTACCACACACACACACACACACACACACACACATTCACACACTCGTTCCCTCTCCATCCCTGAGTCTCTCTCTCTCCAACTTACTGTCAGTGGTGTCGGAGTCGTTGCTGCTCGTGGAGTATTTTCTCCTCTTCTTCTCGCTCTCCATCTGTCAGGGGGTTGGCAGGGAGGGAGGAAGGCAGGGAAGGCAGGGAGGGAGGGAGGGAAAGGGGGGGGGCAAGAGAAAGAGAGAAAAATGACGAGTGAGAAGATGTTCACCATGAAAACACAAGTGTTAATGAAATAATGCGCTGATGGCACCAATCTGTCAGAGCCTCCAGCAGGCAGCCTGCCAGGATAAACTGACTTGATCACCGTTACACATTAGCGCTTTAGACTTGCTGGGAACTTCACAATGATACAGTTGTTCTGTCTCTTCACATACAGTGGGAGTCCTTGTACAAGTCGACTATGAATTCATTCTGCATTAGAGCTGTATTCACTGGGAGCTATTGTACAAGTCCCCCTTTATGTGTCTGCCCCGCTTTAATACTCTAGATGCCTTTTTCTGTATCATAATAGAGTGAAACAGAACCAACAAACGGCAAAACAAAGCATGACACTCTCTGAACCAGCTGATAACTAGGCCACCTTTTCAAGCTTGAAGACAAGAGGGTTTTTTACAGTGATAGGGGACTTCTTTTTTTTTTTTTTTTTTAAACAACTTCTGCATGAATGGCACCTGTATTTAATAGACTTTAATGCATTTGTTGCCTAACAAGTTGCTATTTATGAGATAATTACTGTAAAAACGACTAATCAACTACTCAAGAAAGTAACACTGTGAAGGAAAAATGTATTATTGCGCTTCTATACATTGAGGGACTCACAATGGGAAATTTTAAACACAGTATCAAAAGTGATGCAGCAGAACCTGAGATAGTCTTTTCTTCTTATTCCATGCATTCTTCTTCCTTGTCAAAACATTATCCACAATGCTAATGGAGTGTTGACAGTTCAGTCACAGATTACAGCGTTTCCCATATATTCAGAATTATGAGTGCTGATGCTAAAATTTCATACCATTATACATCAATATCAATGGATTCCTAATGACTTTCACTCACAGACCCTGTTGACTTGAAGCTTCAAATAAACTTTTAATATACATATTTAGATGGAAGGGTGAGTGTGGATCACTTACATTGAATGTGCATCATGAAAGGATCTCTTAATAGTCAGTGTGAACAGGAGGAATGATGTAAATGTTCATTTGGACATCTGACTATTGTTTTTGGACAGACTTGAATAATAGTGAACCTTTAAGCTGCACTGCTCAACATTACATAAATCTTACAAAATTGAGGATTTATGATAGAAGTGTCCCTGACAAGGCTTAAAGTGAAGAGAAAAAAAGCTGAAAAAACATTTTAATCTTGTGCCCTGGTAGCTTGAGGTCCAAAGGTAAGAAAATATATAGAGTGCCAGAAAGAAGAAAAAGTGGAGGGCATGGGTCAAGAGTCTGAAAGAGAAAGAAATGAAGCAAAAGAGACAGCGGCATATAGAGTCAAGAAGTCAAACGGAGGTTTTAGCGTGTGCTACACTAAGGCAGGAAAGCCAAAAGAGGAGGAGGAGGAGGAGGGTTACAACCTTCAGTGTGGGGAACGGAGATTTATGTGGCCGTAAAACTGGGCTATTCCCTCTTATATGGGGCTCTTCCTGTACCCCTGCCTCCCCGCCTGCCCTGCACACACTTAACTACTCTGACATTTATGCTGACAGAAAAACACACCGCTTCTTCAATGCCGCTGACTATTTCCATTCCAGAGTCCTGCCATCGTACCCTCTCCCTCCTTCCCATTTTCCTCCCTTTTCCCGTCTTCCCTGCCTTACAATAACAGGGACACAGGGAGTCTGCAGACTAAGGTTAAGTACATTATTGACTTCCTCGGCCTGTTTCACTTCTCTCTCCATCTTTCCACCTCTTCCCATCTGTCTAGCGCTCCCCCATCTTCCTGCCTTTGAGGAGAGCGGTTAAGTACATCATTGACTTCCTCCAGCTACGTCAGTCTGACTTCAAGTCTGCACGCCTGTATCTATCTCAGGGTTTCCCCCCACTGCCTATTAAACTCTCAGGCGACCCACTTAAACCACACTCAGGCAATTTTTTTTTTTTTTTTTTTTTTACTTAAACGCAGCCCAGTGAATTTTTGTTTCCTGGCCACCCAAAGGAAAATGTTAACTCTCACGTAAACTGTCACATAGAATGGTTTTTTAAGGGTCTATTCTTTACGTTACATTTCCAAACGAGTAAGTCTAATGAGTGTTATTTGAAGCATTTACATTAATAGGGGTTATTTGTGGTGCACATTTAAGAACTTTGGGTCCTCGTTTGTGATTTTAGCTAACCCCTTGACTGAGCGAGCATAAAAAAGGAACATTTTGGCCTGAAATATTTACTCAGGTGTCTCCCACGTATTTGGCAGCTATCTGTGGTTACAGCTGTGCAGGGTTATTTTTCATTATAAGTTTAGCTGAGTGGAGCTCCATCCATCAATGTGATGGTTTTGATTTGCTGCATTAGATACAAGAAGCTCCTACACCATTTTAAATGGATGGGTCAGGTTTATAAAAGGCATTTATCATGAGCTGAGAGTAATTTTAATCCTCCAAAAATGCTGCAACATCAAGTGTTTTGGTTTATGAGACAGGAGGGACATACGGGATCTGCTAGAAATTTTAGCTACGTTAGTCCCACAGTTGCTCTGAGGTTAAAACTTGTCTCCTTTCCTCCCCTCACCCATCAACACAACAACAGGATTCAATTCCCACTACAGTGCTTCCAGTTTGGAAAGGCACTCCATCAAATCGTGTAGATCAGACACCGTCCGAGCGTGTGAAACCTGGTGTGTCGCTGACTGGCTGCACTACAGATTGAGATTGGTTGGTCGGGGTGTTTGTGCTATCACACCCATTACACTGCACTGGTGAAACTGCTTGGTGAAAGGAGGCAGCTGGTGACTCTATGTACTGGGGGCAAAAACACTACACTACTACAGATAAAGAAAAGCACCCATGTAAAGACGCTTACAAAGTACATTTACAGGTTAATTGACAGCCCACAACACATGCACAATAGCATCTCTTGACCTATGTGCCATATATACAATATATAAAATGACAAAAACAAGAAAGAAATATATTTAAATTTACAGGTGTGAATTGACCTTGTTTGCAATCCATTGACTGTCAAGTTTTTCTAGATATAGAACTTTTTCTACAAGTTTCAAGTTGTCTGTTGTGCCCTCCTACTGTCTCCCTATCGCTGTTAATTCTCTTTTATTTATTGTGTAACACAATCTCTCATATCTGAAAAAGAAATAAATGATTTAATTACATGAAGCGTGCTGTCTCAAACATCTAGACCAACTGACAAACTGAGGAAAGATGGACAAAAACTAGGTAACGTCTAAATTCCAGTCATCCTGAATGAGGAATTTCTTTTTTAACTTCTACCATAAAGGGCTTTACTTTCAGTAGCACAGATAAATACACACACACAAAGCTTGTTCTAAAATCCCAATATTTATACTCCCAAGGTTAACAGTTTTGACTATCAAATGTTAACTTATTTTGCTTCAAATATCTCAGTATCTAAGGTTCAAGTGCTTTTGGATATAATGAAAAGATAAACCCATTAAGTTTTGCAGTTCTTATTTCCAAAATGCCCCTTTGGGAAATAACATCACATGCATCATTCACCTTCTGTTCACCAAGGCCAGCACTGTGGTAGCTATTATGCTTCTTTCTTTTTTTTTTGCTTTAAGGCAATTATTCAGAGGCAGATTTTTACATTTAATTAGTGGTTGATAGTTTAGAATGAAACTTTTCGTTTTGTCCTGTCTTTACTTGGGATGGCAAAAAAATGGATTCACTTAAAAAGGTGGCATGCAGGACCTTTGTCTCCCCTTTCTGAAGTTATAAGTAATTACAAAAACACGATTGATGCTGTCAGCACCTCCTGACAGGTGATCTCTCCCCACACCCAATAATCAATAATCACAAGACTCACAACACATATCAAATCAGCAGCTAAGTATCGTGATAGTATTGATTTGGCCTAGTCTAGTCTTTACAGATGGAGGAAGATGTTTTTACACTGACGTTTCATTCACACTGACATATCAGTGAGCTTGTGGCTATCTGCTGACACTTGGTTTTTATTTGGTTTGCTGACAACACTAACCAGCTGTTGTTTGGATGAGTGTAAAACTCTAGAAATGTATTCCCCTGTTGTGTGAAGACAGCCCTCAGTGTTTCTCCCTATAATTTAGCTTTTTTGTCACAGCAGCGGTTGGAAAGTAATTTAGATTTTGGTTCCATGTCTGTCCAAGTTTTGGTTCCACTTTCGGTATTTTAGCTATAAAACTGTTCTTGGGTATGCCTGTTATGGTAGACACACTACTTCCAAGCAGTAGCCAAAGATTTGCTTGATTGTATACTTCCTTATGCAGGAAAATTGCACAGAATTACAATGATTTCCTCGCAATACTGCAACACTTCCACTTTTCTCACTGCATACATCAGAGCGGGAAACCATCACCTGCCACTTGGGCAAATTTTGGCTGCTTAAGTTGTTTAGTCTACCAGCTTCCACAACACAGAATAATGACTAAGATCTGTTTCCAATCCATTTATTGGCTTCATTCTGACTAATTGATTTACAGTATGCTCTTTTTTTTAGGAATTTAGTGGTATCTATAGCAACCAGACGAGGGGGTTCGGTGTGTCTGAGCTGTCATGGGGACTGAGCCTGTGATCGTAAGCTGACAGGACAGTCTCTTTAACTTCTTGTCCTGGTGGTAGACCGGCATTTCTAAACGCATATGTAAGAGGGGGAACTGCTGGCCCATTCAAGGTAAAAGAAGTGACAGTAATTGGAAATGTCACGTTATCTTCTTAAAATCCTCCTCTCTTCTTTTTTGGAGCGGGATCACCTGCAGGCACGAGGCAGACTTTTTAGCTCTGCAACTGCCAAGACAACTTTCTAATTTGATTTCCTCACTCTCTCCATCACTCAGTATATCTCACTTATTCTTACGCTTGATATTGCTCTTTTTTTCCTTCCACTCTTTCACTATCTCTCAACCTTAGCTTCCTTAGCTACTGTATTGGCCCTCCGTCTCTCATGCTGTACACACACAACCCCCTCTGTCTCAATCAATCCAGTGAAGCAGATCCCAGAGTGTAGATTGAGATATTTCTTGTTCTCTAGAGAGATGGAATGAGTGAAATAAACGGGGGGACGGAAAAGATTCACAAATGTACTAGTTCATCTTTATCAGTCCAGTGAACCAGACTCCAGGTCTGCACTAGGGATGGGCATGAGTACTGGATTTGGACGTCAGTAGAGTCTGTAAAGTCTGTGACAGTCTCTGTACTGTCTTGCCAAACAGTTCTAACAGATGGTACAAGAATTGCACACTTCTGACTCTACAGCAAGAATTCAAAAGCTTTAACTCCCTTTTTCTATTAGAATTGTATCTGTTTTTAATTTGACATTGATTTTGATATACACTAAGACTGCTGACTTGTATAATAATTAAATCTACATGTGTTGTCTCAATTGAAAATGTGGAAAATCCTCTACAGTGCACCTGGCTCAATTCAAGAGGAAGAATCACATTAAGAGAGCGACAGCAATGAATATTACAGCAACAGGTTTGCAACACACCGGTCATACAGTGATGACCAAGAAATGTTTAAATGTTTTTCCTCCAACATGACCAACTGTAACCATTAGTAACAACTTGTCAATTAATGCATTAGTCGATCAAAAACAAAATTAATCAGCTACTGTTCTGACAATAGAGTCATCATTTCAGTCATCTGTCAAGCAAAAATGATTTTATTCCCTGGTGTTTATATTTTATGATCTCTGAGTTTGCTTTTACTTGTTGTTACTTTGCTGTTTGTTAACTCTTTCTTTTTTCCTGTAATGCAGTTCATAACTTTGTTAAATAAAGTGTTATATCAAGAAATGTTATCATTATTATTATTGTTATTACTTCTTCTATTAGTCAATGAGATCAAACTAAATATATGTTGGTTGTGGAGTATTGGTTAAACAAAATAAGCAATTTCAAGATGCCAACTTGGGCTCTGGGAGATGTTTTTTGCCATTTTCGAATATTTTATAGACCCAACAATGAATCCATTAATGGAGAACATAATCAGCAGATGAATCCATAATGCAAACAAATATTAGTTGCAGCCCTAATTATAATCTAGAAGTCAAATATTGCTGTGTGGCATTGTGTTGCTTTGTCACACCATTTGTTTTCAGTTGTATTACAGTTCCACACTGTAACAACACTGTCTAAACTTGCAGTTTGTCAGAGTTGAAGCAGGACAATAGCTGGAGGCAACCAGCTGTCAGAGTCAATGAAACCATGTTGTATGAGGGAAAGAACACTATTAAACAGAATGAAATACAATCATATCGTAAAAAATAATGCGGTTTTGGTGGGGCAGAACATTTCTGACAAATAAAAAATAGGTCTCCTGGCTAAATGAAGGAAGAAGGTTTGGAGAGCAGCACAGAGAAGGAAGGAGGAATCAGAGATTTGGAGATCAATACAGGAGTAAGGAGACAGATCATCAGTCAAAGAAAAAAAAAACAGAGTGATGTCCCAAAAGATGAAGGCAGACAGAAAGATGAGAGTTAGACTGGAAAAACATCCAGACAGGGAGACTATATAATCCTAACAAAGACAAACAAGCCAGAGAAAGACAGCAGGAAGCCCAGTGAGTTACAGAGGCACACTTCTCTCCAGACAAAATTACATTTGAGCACACAAATGCACAGTATATATCTATATATACCCACCAGCACATTGGAAAACAAGTAGACGTATGTACAACAACTAAAAACATGAACCACCTGAAACTTTAAGCTCCCTACATCCGCCTGTAATCACCATGCTATATAACACAGAAACAGCTTTACTAATGAACTCATTAATTTAAATAATAAGCTAATGGTGTGTGTATGAACTCTGTGTCTTAAAGCAACTAGAACAAACAGCTAAATCAGTATTACCTTGTTAAAATGCAAATTTAATTGGAGGAACTGGTAGAGGAAGCATCAAGTTTGTCTAATATCGTGTGCTGTATTGTTCAAGGATGTGTAAACACCCTGAGACAGGCAGACGCCACCATGGGGAGAGAACGTCCTGCCTAACGTGATCGTGGTGGCAGGGTATAAAAATAGAAGAATCAAGCATGCAGACGTATACAGTACATTCTGTACAGGCGTGCACAAACAAACACAATCGTGCTGCCCTGTGGCCAGGCAGTGTTACATTAAAGTGCTATGTGACGAGCTGTGTCCTCCTTTTTATGCATGACTCACATCAGCCAAGGGGCAATGAGGGGTAGCCAGACAATGCAACAAGTGCGCGCGCACACACACACACACACACACACACACACACACACACACTCACATTTGCAAACAAAAACAGAGGAAATGTCCAACAGCGTAGCTAATAACTGAAGTAGCCGGATTTAGTAGGATTATTGCAGAGGTAATCGTCACTCTGTTTCTAGTTAAGAAGTGACCATTAACCCAGAATAGGTCAGTTTGGTCTTTAAAATGTCCCACAGTGCAACCTAAAATGTCTTGTTTTGTCACAACCAACAATCCACAACTGAAAGATATTCAGTTAACTGTCACTAAAGATGAAAGAAACTAAAATAATCACAATAAAGGAGCTGGAAAGACAGAATATTTTCTGACGATCAACTAATCGATCAATCAACTAATCGTTGCAGCTCTAGCCCAGAATGCTTTTAGTCCCATTGTACAAAGACCAGTCTGGTCCAAAATCTGATGCAGATTAGAGGGTTGCAATTTAATCTCATCTAGATTATACTAGCACACATTCATTTTTAATTTCAATAATTTGGATAATACTATTAATATCAAATAGGCCTGAAAAATTGGGTCCAATCAAATTTTAGCCTGGCCATATTATGTCCAAACCCAAACAAACCCAACACTGGTTATCAGATTGAATTGTCATTTCATTTCACTTCATCCTTTTAGCTTGAATATTCATGATAGCCGATTACTTGTGGAAAGAGGGTTGGGATTAAATTTAGTTTTAATCTTAATAATCAAACCAAATCATACATATGTCCTTCTTGTTTCCCTGTGAATGAAACATAGTGAATCATAGCAGTTAATGTTGTCACAATGACTGAAGAAATATTAAATATGCCAAAATTAAGAGTTATTTCTGTGAGTTGATTTACAACATCCATGCTTGCTGCCATTGTGGCCATTTGTGTTACTGTTTTAGCTTGGAAGCTACCTAGCAGTGGAAGATGAAATCCTTAATTCCCAATCCTAGCTACAAAACTCTGATTACTCTATTGTTTCTCCAATCCACAGAAACATCCATCAATGAACACCTGATCTATCTGGATAACTGAACAATTTGAAAATTGTAGATGGCTGATCTGAAACCAGGCCAAACCATCTCCAGCCCAAACATTTTAAACCCATTTCAACAGTAGCAGAAAAAAAACACTCCATTCAATCTATTCCTAAGGACAATATTTCAGCAGATTTAACTTAACACACCACAACATAGTAGAAAAATGAGAACCTGAAACTTAAACCTGACACAGACTACAGGATCCTTTCAGCTCTAAGTGTCAGTTGCGTACTATCAGCTGGTGTAAGCCACATTTTCTGTGCATAGTTTAGTGTCAGCCCAAAACATTTACAATAAGACAAACAGTGAGAAGGTTGACTAATGCATGCTGGGAAAGCCAAGCCGCCTGGGGAGCTAATTAATTGGCTGACTATGACACTGCCGAGAGCACTATGTCTGACTGAACGATTAAAGGGGGCTGCTCTCTGAAAATGTGCAACAGATCAGGCCTAAGCAAACAGTAATATCTGGACACCAAACTGCAGGTGGGCAGGAAAATCATGTGTCAGCTTTTTTACAAGTTCACAGGATATGTAACACACCCTTGTGCTATTAAAAAAAAGGGTAAGCTTCAGTATAGAAACCCAGTATGGATGTTGGAGGAAAACGCTGGGTGTGAGCAGCTGTTACTGCTCAAAGAGAAATAGTGTACCCTTGATAAATTACGGTTTCAGGGTTCGCTCACACTTGCAGCATGTGCATAGCAGCTTATTTGCACTCTGAAGTGTTTCTTCCCTTTAGTTTTGGCATGTGATAACAATGCCAGTTTTCTACAGCATATCATAGGAACATGTTTATCATTTCAGCTCAGGGTTTCCCATCAGAAAACTCTGAGTAATGGCTGAGATTGTCACTTAAATATAAAATAAAATAGTTGGTACGCCTTAAAAGGAGTCCACCTTAAGTGAGTCTGGGCTGAAGTTGTTGCTAACTTATACTTAAAAGAGCAACACTACTTATATAAATACTTAAAATACTTTTTTTTTTTTTTTTTAACTGCCCAGTGCTTAGGCCCAGCAGGAGGTCAACTCAGGCTCGTCAGGCTTGCAAGACACTGGCAGAAACCCTGCAGCTGTACTAGTGCAGCCACTGAAGCTGAAGTGTAATTATCAAGTGAGCAGATGGCACTGCAGATGAAAATGGGAAATAAAGTGTCATAAAAAGTACCTGTGTTTGGGTTTTAAAACATCTTAATAGCTGCATACACCTAACCTGAGGCAAGAATAAATGTGATGAAAAGTATTGCACTTTACTCAGATCATACTGTCAATCAAACTGTGTGACTGAGACTGTGACATCTTTTTCTTTCTTTAGATTTTCTACTAATCCTCTTAGTTTCTTCTTGGGGAAGGGGGGGGGGGGCGACCCTTCTTTTCATGCAAGACTGACCCATGGACCAGCAGGGCCACATCCACATTCATGGTAGTAACTCTGCAATTTATATCAGAATCCTTCGACATGCAGAGCTGCTGCTTGAGCTGAACTCACAGTGGACAGCTTAAGGGAGGCATTGGAGGAGATAGCACACGAAACATGAAAAGCTTGACATATCAAATATGGCTGGTATCACCACTGATAATGCCTCTGCAAACAAAGCATTTCAGGGAGTTTTCACATGGGTTGCTCTGCTTTGGGCACAACCTGCACCTTGCTATTAATGAGGGGCCTGGAGCAATGTCAAGATTGAGAAAGACTGTGTCTGTTTTCAGCAGGTCACCAAAGATGTTCCGACAGCTGAAGAAGAAACAAAAAATTTGAGCCCACACGCTGGGACTGAAATGTTGGGAGAGATTTCTACAACAGCTGCAAGCGGTCTGTTCAATTCCAGCCGTTGATCAGAAGAAATGGCACCTCATGCCTAAAGATTCAGACATTACACTTCTTGATGCTGTGATAGATGTACTGAGCCCTGTCAGCTCTTTCACAGATGCCCTTGGGGGTGAATAACACACCACTCTCTCCTCTGTCCTGCCCCTAAGTTGGAAGATATTTTCTATTTTGACAGCTGAGGAAAGTGACAGTAACCTAAAATGTCAACTTAAAGAAAATATTGGAGGAGATCTCAGACAAAGATACGAGGACAAGCACCTGCAGCCGATACCAACACAGCCACATTTCTAGACCCAAGAATCAAGGACAGAGGAGGGTTGAACTAAATGTTATGGACAATGTTCATTTACCAGAAATTGGAAGCTAAAAAGTAACCAGCAAAAAAAACTAAAGCAGATCTGAAAGACTGTTAAACAAGCATACAAGGGGAAAAGATAATGAACATGGAGAAGATGCATTATCCAGAGAAGAGGGTGCAGAACTCAACAATGAGTGCACAGGTATGAAAAGATGCCTGACCTCAGTACAGAAAAGGACCCACTCACATGGTGGAGGAGAAATGATGAAGCTTTATCTCACCTTGCAACATTTGCTAAGAGGTATTTGTACATGGCTGCTTCAAGCTCAGCCTCGGAGCATGAAGTACATCAGGGTTCATTTGCAGTCATAGAAGAGTATAACTTACAGAGAAGCACATTGACATGCTGGTTTCCCTGAGTAACAAAATTGAAACTTTAGGCTACAGTAATGTGTCTACATATACAAGAACAGTAATTATTACCATTAGATTTACTCTTTTGTTACTTGAAAATGCATAAGATTGCATTGCTTGAGGGAAAAGGGGGGGGGGGGGGGTTCTTAAAATAGGTTTGAGAAAGACATTGGTTTATATTTGAGTGACCTTCCTTTTATTCCTTTGATTTTCAGTTCAGTTTTAGAATGTGTGCTGCAGGTGTTGCTTGCAAATAATGTGAATGAATTGTTAGGTTACAACAATGCTTCCTGTAGAGCATGTCTGCATACAGCCAATAAGAACAGTAATTACCTCCATTGGATTTTTTTTTTTACTCATTTATTACTTGAAATTGCATAAGAATGTCTGTTTTTTTTACTTGCACTTGATTTCTTTTTGAATGTGTAACAATCTCAGAGGCTTCTGAAAATGTACACTACCTCAAGTGGGCTCATCTGAGTTGAGGAGCTGCATGAAGATCCAGTAGAAGATAAATACGTTGTTTTTTTTTAAATTGTGAGACCAAAAATATAAATACAGACCTGGAAATGTGTATGATATATCTCCTTTAGATCAACTGAGTATAAAATTGACAGGGTTTTTTTTTTAAATGGCTTCTTCCAGATAGTCTTGTCTCATCAAAAGTCCAAAACCCAGAAAGTATTCCATTTACAAATATATAAAAAAAAGAGAGAAAAGCAGCAGATGATCACATTTGAGAAGCTGGGACCAGAGAATGTGTGTTTTTCCACTTATGCTATATCATTTAATGATTCACATGTTTATCCTAGATGTGCATGTATGGTATAAACTTATTATACTTGCATAAACCTTGTGTGAGAAATGTGCAGAAATGTTATTAAAAATGAAACTGTGTGGTCCGACCTTTAACTTTAAGTTATGCTGTGCACTCCCCATCCTCCCAGCAGATTGATGGGGGGGACAGAACCCCTTTCAGGAAGACTATAATATGGGATGCATAAAGGACCAGCTATAGTACAACTTAATAACTGCCAAGGTTGTATATCTAAAGGGTCATGTAGTGTTCTTTAACATTCTG